>NW_020327415.1:0-23092 GCF_001858045.2 Oreochromis niloticus | reverse complement strand
TGTGTGCCTATGACAAAGGCACACATATTACTATTCGTCGGATTTATTATTTTATTATTATTGTTTTGGAGCCATATACTATTTCGTTTTATTATTTGTATGACAACCATATTATTTTATTTATTTATTATTATTATTCTTCAGTTTCCGCCTGAAATTTTGCAGCGAAACTCGCCCCGCAGTTTTGAGACAAGCTTCATATATGTTACCTCATTTGTGCGGCTGGATCAGGAATGGTGTGCTATGACTTTTGGTGTTATAACTATTATAGTTTTTTAAATATTAATATTTTAGTGAAAATTTTCCCGCGCTTCTCTGCCAAACAGTTTTGAAAATAGGGTTACATATGTTAGATCATTTTGTGCGGCTGGAGCTGGACTAGTATGGTATACACTTTTGGTGTTTATGACTTTTATAGTTTTTGAAATATTTAGATTTTAGTGCAAATTTAGGCCAATTTCCATAGAAACAGACTTTATTTGTGGTGGGTTGGCTCTCTCTAGTGGTATACCGGGAGTAGTACGGCTGAAAATCTGTATGCTTGTTACAAAACTCCATATCCCATAATTCATAGCACCCCTCTGCGAGTTAAACAATGGCGGACACCACTTCGTTTTATATGTCTTTATTCGTGTTTCTAGTCACAAAATACACTTTTAAGATATTTCAGGCGAGAATGTAGGTGTGTAAACTTCAAATATCTGCTCGTTTTATCACGACATCCCATATTAGCGACAATTCTCTTAAGTGTTGCTGATAGCCGGCTAGCTAGCTAGCGCCGCTAGCTTAGCTAGCTAGCTCCCCTTCGTGAAAAACCACCCAGGCTTGGCTGACAGTGAGGTGGCTAAAATTTCTTTAATCGCCTGATCGCTCGCAAGGGTCTGTGTCTTAGCTGGACTTATTTTTCGTTTATATGGGCCGATGATGCTGGTCGATGTGGAAAAAATAACTGAGTTGTTTGGTGGTGGAGCTACAACAGAGGGCAGCTATCCACCGGTGTGTGACAGAAAGGACATGCCGCGAACGAGACATACAAGGCGGTGAGGCTACCGCCGATCGTCCGGTGTTTGCTAACGCGGAGGTCAATCGTGGATCAAGGAAAGCGAAGGCAGGAGCGTGAGGTGAACTGAATTTCAGGTAAGAAGTTATGACCTGCACTCTATTTGGGTCAGATATAAACCGAGTTTAGGTGTAGTTTATTTAGCAACAGTTCTCTTACGTGTTGCTGATAGCCGGCTGGCTAGCTAGCTAGCGCCGCTAGCTTAGCTAGCTAGCGCGGCTAGCGACCCTTCGTGAAAAACCACCCAGGCTTGGCTGATAGTGAGGTGGCTAAAATTTGTTTAATCGCCCGATCGCTCGGCAAGGGTCTGTGTCTTAGCTGGACTTATTTTTCGTTTATATGGGCCGATGATGCTGGTCGATGTGGAAAAATAACTGAGTTGTTTGGTGGTGGAGCTACAACAGAGGGCAGCTATCCACCGGTGTGTGACAGAAAGGACATGCCGCAACGAGACATATGAGGCCGGGCAGGCGATTGCTAACGCGGTGGTCAATCATGGATCAGGGAAAGCGAAGGCAGGAGCGTGAGGTGAACTGAATTTCAGGTAAGAAGTTATGAACTGCACTCTATTTGGGTCAGATATAAACAGAGTTTAGGTGTAGTTTATTTTCGTTGTGCTGACTTTTTACAATCGTACTGCGTGCTAGCTAGCGCGACGGGAGTTTATATACAGCTGTGTGCGCGCTAAGTTACTGACGTTGGACTTTATTTTATTCATAATGGTTAGTTCGTAGAGTTGCCGTACAAACGGAATCGTGCCACATTCAGAGAAATATTACGATTTATTCTGTCGTTACGAAGCCTCCCCTGTCATTCTCTCGCCTGTTGAAACTTCAGTCATGAAACTGATCAATGATCGGCTTTTCTCTCTTGTTTGTTTATCGCGCTAAACAACAGCAGCACGTTTAAGCTTGATCAGCTGTTGTTAGAATTCATTTGCTTTTAATTTCTAGTATCAGCTGATGTTTGCTGCAGCCACAGCTGTAAAAACGGCTGTTCCAAACCAGATATCCTTACTGAATCATCAGAGCTGAACAGGTGATGGAGAAACAGGTTTACCCTTAGGTGACATGAATGAGTTGAAGGGAAGTTATGAACTGTTTCTGAGACAAACACCAAGCTCATTTTTTGTGTAGCTGACAGCTGGTAACTGTGCAGGGGCGGATCTAGCAAAGCTTTTGCCAGGGGGCCAGGTAGGGCATTAACAGAGAAAGGTGGACACAAAGATATACTTTTCTTTCTTACTCTCATACAGGGAGTGCAGAATTATTAGGCAAGTTGTATTTTTGAGGAATAATTTTATTATTGAACAACAACCATGTTCTCAATGAACCCAAAAAACTCATTAATATCAAAGCTGAAAGTTTTTGGAAGTAGTTTTTAGTTTTAGCTATTTTAGGGGGATATCTGTGTGTGCAGGTGACTATTACTGTGCATAATTATTAGGCAACTTAACAAAAAACAAATATATACCCATTTCAATTATTTATTTTTACCAGTGAAACCAATATAACATCTCCACATTCACAAATATACATTTCTGACATTCAAAAACAAAAACAAAACAAATCAGCGACCAATATAGCCACCTTTCTTTGCAAGGACACTCAAAAGCCTGCCATCCATGGATCCTGTCAGTGTTTTGATCTGTTCACCATCAACATTGCGTGCAGCAGCAACCACAGCCTCCCAGACACTGTTCAGAGAGGTGTACTGTTTTCCCTCCTTGTAAATCTCACATTTGATGATGGACCACAGGTTCTCAATGGGGTTCAGATCAGGTGAACAAGGAGGCCATGTCATTAGTTTTTCTTCTTTTATACCCTTTCTTGCCAGCCACGCTGTGGAGTACTTGGACGTGTGTGATGGAGCATTGTCCTGCATGAAAATCATGTTTTTCTTGAAGGATGCAGACTTCTTCCTGTACCACTGCTTGAAGAAGGTGTCTTCCAGAAACTGGCAGTAGGACTGGGAGTTGAGCTTGACTCCATCCTCAACCCGAAAAGGCCCACAAGCTCATCTTTGATGATACCAGCCCAAACCAGTACTCCACCTCCACCTTGCTGGCGTCTGAGTGGGACTGGAGCTCTCTGCCCTTTACCAATCCAGCACGGGTCCATCCATCTGGCCCATCAAGACTCACTCTCATTTCATCAGTCCATAAAACCTTAGAAAAATCAGTCTTGAGATATTTCTTGGCCCAGTCTTGACGTTTCAGCTTGTGTGTCTTGTTCAGTGGTGGTCGTCTTTCAGCCTTTCTTACCTTGGCCATGTCTCTGAGTATTGCACACCTTGTGCTTTTGGGCACTCCAGTGATGTTGCAGCTCTGAAATATGGCCAAACTGGTGGCAAGTGGCATCTTGGCAGCTGCACGCTTGACTTTTCTCAGTTCATGGGCAGTTATTTTGCGCCTTGGTTTTTCCACACGCTTCTTGCGACCCTGTTGACTATTTGAATGAAACGCTCGATTGTTCGATGATCACGCTTCAGAAGCTTTGCAATTTTAAGACTGCTGCATCCCTCTGCAAGATATCTCACTATTTTTGACTTTTCTGAGCCTGTCAAGTCCTTCTTTTGACCCATTTGCCAAAGGAAAGGAAGTTGCCTAATAATTATGCACACCTGATATAGGGTGTTGATGTCATTAGACCACACCCCTTCTCATTACAGAGATGCACATCACCTAATATGCTTAATTGGTAGTAGGCTTTCGAGCCTATACAGCTTGGAGTAAGACAACATGCATGAAGAGGATGATGTGGACAAAATACTCATTTGCCTAATAATTCTGCACTCCCTGTAAACAGCAAGCTCCTTTTTTGTGTAGCTGACAGCTGGTAACTGTGCAGGGCCGGATCTAGCAAAGCTTTTGCCAGGGGCCAGGTAGGCCATTAACAGAGAAAGGTGGACACAAAGATGGACACAAAGATATACTTTCTTTCTTACTCTCATATAAAATATTTAGCTTTTATTAAATAGTTATCTGAATCTTACAACCAAAGTTTGTATAATAATACACAAGATTGGCTGTAGACCATTGCTCATCATTCAGAACACTGTGTAAAAATAACAAAAGACAAAAGTGAATGCGAAAGTGCATAAATATTTATTTTACGTGTTTGATGTGTGTGGCGGGGCTTGGTCTGCAGTGCCGCTGCAGGGGAGGTGGACCCACCTGAGCGGCATCTGCAATCACGCCTCTCGGGCGTTGTCTGTGCTCTCTCGGCTGTTTTTTGGGTGTGTGTAAGTTGAAAAGCTACAACCGGTTGTGTGGGTACACCAACCATGTGTGAAAAGTGGTCCATAACGTAATGCTTCAAAGCGTGTTCATGCAAACATTGTCGGGTCTGCCGTGCTACAATGGGGACTTCTGCTCATGAACCTGTGTGCACAGCGTCTGCAAATCGGGGCTGTACAAAGCAACTTCATCTTTACACAAAACTGTAAGCTGTCATCTGTGAAGTGTGAGCGGTGTTTGTTTTTACCATAGTTCATGGTGGAGAATGGCTGCTCTTCTGAGTTTTGCCCTAAGCAGCCGTAAGAATGGCAAACTACACAGATTAGCAGCGGCATAGGCACACATAAAATTTCTTCAGAAATTTTCGCTTTCTAGTTCTTATTATTATTATTATTCTCCATCTTCCGCCTAAATTTCGGCACGTATCACGCCCCGCAGTTTTGAGACAAGCTTCATATATGTTACCTCATTTTGTGCGGCCGGATCTGGAATGGTGTGCTATGACTTTTGGTGTTTATGAATTTTATAGTTTTTTAAATATTAATATTTTAGTGAAAATTTTCCCGCGCTCCTCTGCCAAACAGTTTTGACATTAGGATTACATATGTTAGATCATTTTGTGCGGCTGGAGCTGGACTATTATGTTGTGACTTTTGGTGTTTATGACTTTTATAGTTTTTTAAATATTAATATTTTAGTACAAATTTAGGCCAATTCATCTTTTGGCGCCAAATAAACAGACTTCATTTGTGGTGTCTTGGCTCTCTCTAGTGGTATACCGGGAGTAGTACAGCCGAAAAGATTTATCCTTGTGTTGAAAACTCCATATCCCACAATTCATAGCACGCCTCTACAGAGTGAACAATGGCGGCCACCACTTCGTTTTATATGTCTTTTATTCGTGTTTCTAGGTCACAAAATAAACTTTTAAGATATTTTCAGGCGAGAATGTAGGTGTGTAAACTTCAAATATCTGCTTGTTTTATCAAGACATCCCATATTTAGCGACAGTGCTCTGACGACGTTGGTCCTGCCTGACAGCTAGCCGGCTACCTAGCTAGCTGCCGCACTTGGCTGCAAATGGATAGCGAGGGGACTCTCTCTGTCGTTTCACCTCCCCGGTCTCTCGCAAATGCTCGCACAGAATCGGAGTTACAGCTGGATGTGGAAAAAATAACTGAGTTGTTTGGTGGTGCTATAACGCGGAGCTACAACAGTGGGCAGCTATCCACCGGTGTATGACAGAAAGGACATGCCGCGACCGCCGATCGACCGGTGTTTGCTAACGCGGAGGTCAATCGTGGATCAGGGAAAGCGAAGGCAGGAGCGTGAGGTGAACTGAATTTCAGGTAAGAAGTTATGACCTGCACTCTATTTGGGTCAGATATAAACCGAGTTTAGGTGTAGTTTATTTAGCAGCAGTTCTCTTATGTGTTGCTGATAGCCGGCTAGCTAGCTAGCGCCGCTAGCATAGTTAGCTAGCACCGCTAGCGACCCTTCGTGAAAAAGCACCCAGGCTTGGCTTATATTGAGGCGGGTGAAACTCGTGTCAGCACCCGGTCGCTCGCCGACAGTATGTGTTTTAGCTGGACTTATTTTTCGTTTATATGGACCGATGATTTATTTATTTATTCATTTTAGTAACGGTATAAACAGTGAAAGGTGGTGGATTGGCCAGATGTAAACTTCAAATATCTGCTCGTGTTACCAAGACATCCCATATTAGCTCTGATGTTTTCGGTGCCTGCAAAGAGCTAGACAGGTAGCTAGCTAACCCGAGCTGGCTGTCTTTTTGACTCAGGGTCATAGCTGGACTTATTTTTCGTTTTTATGAGCCGATGAGGGGTTTTTTTTAGTAACGGTACAAACAGTGAAAGGCGGTGGATTGTCCAGATGCTGGTCGATGTGGAAAAAATAACTGAGTTGTTTGGTAGTCGCTGACGCGGAGCTACAACTGAGGGCAGCTATCCACCGGTGTGTGTCAGAAAGAACATGCGGGGAACGAGGCGGCGAGGCGACCGCCGATCGACCGGTGGTAGATCGTGGATCAGGGAAACCGAAGGCAGGAGAAGCAGGCGGCTGCCGGTCGGAGCGTGAGGTGAACTGAATTTCAGGTAAGAAGTTATGACCTGCACTCTATTTGGGTCAGATATAAACCGAGTTTAGGTGTAGTTTATTTTCGTTGTGCTGACTTTTTACAATCAGTTATAATAACTCGTACTGCGTGGTAGCTAGCACGATGGAGTTTCTATACAGCTGTGTGCGCGCTAAGTTACTGATGTTGAACTTTATGACAGCCTCCCCTGTCATTCTCTCGCCTGTTCAAACTTCAGTCATGAAACTGATCAATGATCGGCTTTTCTCTCTTGTTTGTTTATCGCGCTAAACAACAGCAGCACGTTTAAGCTTGATCAGCTGTTGTTAGAATTCATTTGATTTTAATTTCTAGTATCAGCTGATGTTTGCTGGAGCCACAGCTGTAGAAGCGGCTGGTCGAAACCAGGAGATGACCTTACTGAATCATCAGAGCTGAACTGGTGATGGAGAAACAGGTTTACCTTTTTTTTTAGGTGACATGAATGAGTTGAAGGGAAGTTATGAACTGTTTCTGAGAGAAATAAACACCAAGCTCCTTTTTTTATTTAGCTGACAGCTGGTAACTGTGCAGGGGCGGATCTAGCAAAGCTTTTGCCAGGGGGCCAGGTAGGGCATTAACAGAGAAAGGTGGACACAAAGATATACTTTTCTTTCTTACTCTCATACAGGGAGTGCAGAATTATTAGGCAAGTTGTATTTTTGAGGAATAATTTTATTATTGAACAACAACCATGTTCTCAATGAACCCAAAAAACTCATTAATATCAAAGCTGAATGTTTTTGGAAGTAGTTTTTAGTTTGTTTTTAGTTTTAGCTATTTTAGGGGGATATCTGTGTGTGCAGGTGACTATTACTGTGCATAATTATTAGGCAACTTAACAAAAAACAAATATATACCCATTTCAATGATTTATTTTTACCAGTGAAACCAATATAACATCTCCACATTCACAATATACATTTCTGACATTCAAAAACAAAACAAAAACAAATCAGCGACCAATATAGCCACCTTTCTTTGCAAGGACACTCAAAAGCCTGCCATCCATGGATTCTGTCAGTGTTTTGATCTGTTCACCATCAACATTGCGTGCAGCAGCAACCACAGCCTCCCAGACACTGTTCAGAGAGGTGTACTGTTTTCCCTCCTTGTAAATCTCACATTTGATGATGGACCACAGGTTCTCAATGGGGTTCAGATCAGGTGAACAAGGAGGCCATGTCATTAGTTTTTCTTCTTTTATACCCTTTCTTGCCAGCCACGCTGTGGAGTACTTGGACGCGTGTGATGGAGCATTGTCCTGCATGAAAATCATGTTTTTCTTGAAGGATGCAGACTTCTTCCTGTACCACTGCTTGAAGAAGGTGTCTTCCAGAAACTTGCAGTAGGACTGGGAGTTGAGCTTGACGCCATCCTCAACCCGAAAAGGCCCCACAAGCTCACCTTTGATGATACCAGCCCAAACCAGTACTCCATCTCCACCTTGCTGGCGTCTGAGTGGGACTGGAGCTCTCTGCCCTTTACCAATCCAGCCACGGGCCCATCCATCTGGCCCATCAAGACTCACTCTCATTTCATCAGTCCATAAAACCTTAGAAAAATCAGTCTTGAGATATTTCTTGGCCCAGTCTTGACGTTTCAGCTTGTGTGTCTTGTTCAGTGGTGGTCGTCTTTCAGCCTTTCTTACCTTGGCCATGTCTCTGAGTATTGCACACCTTGTGCTTTTGGGCACTCCAGTGATGTTGCAGCTCTGAAATATGGCCAAACTGGTGGCAAGTGGCATCTTGGCAGCTGCACGCTTGACTTTTCTCAGTTCATGGGCAGTTATTTTGCGCCTTGGTTTTTCCACACGCTTCTTGCGACCCTGTTGACTATTTTGAATGAAACGCTTGATTGTTCGATGATCACGCTTCAGAAGCTTTGCAATTTTAAGACTGCTGCATGCCTCTGCAAGATATCTCACTATTTTTGACTTTTCTGAGCCTGTCAAGTCCTTCTTTTGACCCATTTTGCCAAAGGAAAGGAAGTTGCCTAATAATTATGCACACCTGATATAGGGTGTTGATGTCATTAGACCATACCCCTTCTCATTACAGAGATGCACATCACCTAATATGCTTAATTGGTAGTAGGCTTTCGAGCCTATACAGCTTGGAGTAAGACAACATGCATGAAGGGGATGATGTGGACAAAATACTCATTTGCCTAATAATTCTGCACTCCCTGTATAAAATATTTAGCTTTTATTAAATAGTTATCTGAATCTTACAACCAAAGTTTGTATAATAATACACAAGATTGGCTGTAGACCATTGTTCATCATTCAGAACACTGTGTAAAAATAACAAAAAACAAAAAGTGAATGCAAAAGTGCATAAATATTTATTTTACGTGTTTGATATGTGTGGCGGGGCGTGGTCTGCAGTGCCGCTGCAGGGGAGGTGGACCCACCTGAGGGGCATCTGCA
Organism: Oreochromis niloticus; assembly: GCF_001858045.2. Taxonomy (NCBI): domain Eukaryota; kingdom Metazoa; phylum Chordata; class Actinopteri; order Cichliformes; family Cichlidae; genus Oreochromis; species Oreochromis niloticus. The sequence continues at coordinate 14,229 of NW_020327415.1, read as the reverse complement.
ATCACACCTCTCGGGCATAGTCTGTGCTCTCTCGGCTGTTTTTTGGGTGTGTGTCGGGCTGTGAGTTGAAAAGCTAAAGCTGGCTGGGAGGGTACACCAACCATGTGTGAAAAGTGGTCCATAACGTACTGGTTCAAAGTGTGTTCGTGCAAACATTGTCGGGGTCTGCCGTGGTACAGAGGGACTTCTGCTTATGAACCTGTGTGCACAGCGTCTGCAAATCGGGGCTGTACAAAGTGACCTCATCTTTACCCAAAACTGTAAGCTGTCATCTGTGAGGCGCGAGCGGTGTTTGTTTTTACCATAATTCATGGTGGAGAATGGCTGCTCTTCTGAGTTTTGCTGTCTGTAGCCGTATGAATGGAAAACTACACAGATTAGCAGCGGCATAGGCACACATAAAATTTCTTCTGAAATTTTCGCTTTCTAGTTATTATTATTATTATTATTCTCCATCTTCCGCCTAAATTTCGGCACGTATCACGCCCCGCAGTTTGAGAAAAGCTTCATATATGTTACCTCATTTTGTGCGGCTGGATCTGGAATGGTGTGCTATGACTTTTGGTGTTTATGACTATTATAGTTTTTTAAATATTAATATTTTAGTGAAAATTTTCCCGCGCTCCTCTGCCAAACAGTTTTGACAATAGGGGTACATATGTTACATCATTTTGTGCGGCTGGAGCTGGGCTAGTATGGTGTGACTTTTGGTGTTATAACTTTTATAGTTTTTGAAATATTTAGATTTTAGTGCAAATTTAGGCCAATTTCTAGGCTCCTGAGAAAGATTCTGCTTTTGGCACCATAGAAACAGACTTCATTTGTGGTGTGTTGGCTCTCTCTAGTGGTATACCGGGAGTAGTACGGCCTAAAGGGCGCCATGCTTGGTGAAAACTACATATCCCACAATTCATAGCATGCCTCTACCGAGTCAAACAATGGCGGACACCACTTCGTTTTATATGTCTTTTATTCGTGTTTCTAGGTCACAAAATACACTTTTAAGATATTTTCAGGTGAGAATGTAGGTGTGTAAACTTCAAATATCTGCTCGTTTTATCAAGACATCCCATATTAGCGACAATTCTCTTAAGTGTTGCTGATAGCCGGCTAGCTAGCTAGCGCCGCTAGCTTAGCTAGCTAGCGCCCCTTCGTGAAAAACCACCCAGGCTTGGCTGATAGTGAGGTGGCTAAAATTTGTATAATCGCCCGATCGCTCGGCAAGGGTCTGTGTCTTAGCTGGACTTATTTTTCGTTTATATGGGCCGATGATGCTGGTCGATGTGGAAAAAATAACTGAGTTGTTTGGTGGTGGAGCTACAACAGAGGGCAGCTATCCACCGGTGTGTGACAGAAAGGACATGCCGCGAACGAGACATACAAGGCGGTGAGGCTACCGCCGATCGTCCGGTGTTTGCTAACGCGGAGGTCAATCGTGGATCAGGGAAAGCGAAGGCAGGAGCGTGAGGTGAACTGAATTTCAGGTAAGAAGTTATGACCTGCACTCTATTTGGGTCAGATATAAACCGAGTTTAGGTGTAGTTTATTTAGCAACAGTTCTCTTACGTGTTGCTGATAGCCGGCTGGCTGGCTAGCTAGCTAGCTAGCGCCGCTAGCTTAGCTAGCTAGCACGGCTAGCGACCCTTCGTGAAAAACCACCCAGGCTTGGCTGATAGTGAGGTGGCTAAAATTTGTTTAATCGCCCGATCGCTCGGCAAGGGTCTGTGTCTTAGCTGGACTTATTTTTCGTTTATATGGGCCGATAATGCTGGTCGATGTGGAAAAAATAACTGAGTTGTTTGGTGGTGGAGCTACAACAGAGGGCAGCTATCCACCGGTGTGTGACAGAAAGGACATGCCGCGAACGAGACATACAAGGCGGTGAGGCTACCGCCGATCGACCGGTGTTTGCTAACGCGGAGGTCAATCGTGGATCAGGGAAAGCGAAGGCAGGAGCGTGAGGTGAACTGAATTTCAGGTAAGAAGTTATGACCTGCACTCTATTTGGGTCAGATATAAACCGAGTTTAGGTGTAGTTTATTTTCGTTGTGCTGACTTTTTCAATCACTTACAATAACTCGTACTGCGTGCTAGCTAGCACTACGGAGTTTGTATACAGCTGTGTGCGCGCTAAGTTACCGATGTTACCGATGTTGAACTTTATGACAGCCTCCCCTGTCATTCTCTCGCCTGTTGAAACTTCAGTCATGAAACTGATCAATGATCGGCTTTTCTCTCTTGTTTGTTTATCGCGCTAAACAACAGCAGCACGTTTAAGCTTGATCAGCTGTTGTTAGAATTCTTTTGATTTTAATTTCTAGTATCAGCTGATGTTTGCTGGAGCATGAAGATGAAATCAGGAGATGTCCTTACTGAATCATCAGAGCTGAACTGGTGATGGAGAAACAGGTTTACCCTTAGGTGACATGAATGAGTTGAAGGGAAGTTATGAACTGTTTCTGACAGACAAATATACACCAAGCTCCTTTTTTGTGTAGCTGACAGCTGGTAACTGTGCAGGGGCGGATCTAGCAAAGCTTTTGCCAGGGGGCCAGGTAGGGCATTAACAGAGAAAGGTGGACACAAAGATATACTTTTCTTTCTTACTCTCATATAAAATATTTAGCTTTTATTAAATAGTTATCTGAATCTTACAACCAAAGTTTGTATAATAATACACAAGATTGGCTGTAGACCATTGTTCATCATTCAGAACACTGTGTAAAAATAACAAAAAACAAAAAGTGAATGCAAAAGTGCATAAATATTTATTTTACGTGTTTGATGTGTGTGGCGGGGCGTGGTCTGCAGTGCCGCTGCAGGGGAGGTGGACCCACCTGAGCGGCACCTGCAATCACGCCTCTCGGGCGTAGTCTGTGCTCTCTCGGCTGTTTTTGAGTGTGTGTCGGGCTGTGAGTTGAAAAGCTACAGCCGGCTGTTTGGGTACATCAACCATGTGTGAAAAGTGGTCCATAACGTAATGCTTCAAAGCGTGTTCATGCAAACATTGTCGGATCTGCCGTGGTACAATGGGACTTCTGCTCATGAACCTGTGTGCACAGCGTCTGCAAATCGGCGCTGTACGAAGTAACTTCATCTTTACACAAAACTGTAAGCTGTTATCTGTGAAGCGTGAGCGGTGTTTGTTTTTACCATAGTTCATGGTGGAGAATGGCTGCTCTTCTGAGTTTTGCTCTCTGTAGCTGTATGAATGGCAAACTACACTGAATAGCAGCGGCATAGGCACACATAAAATTTCTTCTGAAATTTTCGCTTTCTAGTTCTTATTATTCTTATTATTCTCCATCTTCCGCCTAAATTTCGGCACGTATCACGCCCCGCAGTTTTGAGACAAGCTTCATATATGTTACCTCATTTTGTGCGGCCGGATCTGGAATGGTGTGCTATGACTTTTGGTGTTTATGAATTTATAGTTTTTTAAATATTAATATTTTAGTGAAAATTTTCCCGCGCTCCTCTGCCAAACAGTTTTGACATTAGGATTACATATGTTAGATCATTTTGTGCGGCTGGAGCTGGACTATTATGTTGTGACTTTTGGTGTTTATGACTTTTATAGTTTTTTAAATATTAATATTTTAGTACAAATTTAGGCCAATTCATCTTTTGGCGCCAAATAAACAGACTTCATTTGTGGTGTCTTGGCTCTCTCTAGTGGTATACCGGGAGTAGTACAGCCGAAAAGATTTATCCTTGTGTTGAAAACTCCATATCCCACAATTCATAGCACGCCTCTACAGAGTGAACAATGGCGGCCACCACTTCGTTTTATATGTCTTTTATTCGTGTTTCTAGGTCACAAAATAAACTTTTAAGATATTTTCAGGCGAGAATGTAGGTGTGTAAACTTCAAATATCTGCTTGTTTTATCAAGACATCCCATATTTAGCGACAGTGCTCTGACGACGTTGGTCCTGCCTGACAGCTAGCCGGCTACCTAGCTAGCTGCCGCACTTGGCTGCAAATGGATAGCGAGGGGACTCTCTCTGTCGTTTCACCTCCCCGGTCTCTCGCAAATGCTCGCACAGAATCGGAGTTACAGCTGGATGTGGAAAAAATAACTGAGTTGTTTGGTGGTGCTATAACGCGGAGCTACAACAGTGGGCAGCTATCCACCGGTGTATGACAGAAAGGACATGCCGCGACCGCCGATCGACCGGTGTTTGCTAACGCGGAGGTCAATCGTGGATCAGGGAAAGCGAAGGCAGGAGCGTGAGGTGAACTGAATTTCAGGTAAGAAGTTATGACCTGCACTCTATTTGGGTCAGATATAAACCGAGTTTAGGTGTAGTTTATTTAGCAGCAGTTCTCTTATGTGTTGCTGATAGCCGGCTAGCTAGCTAGTGCCGCTAGCATAGTTAGCTAGCACCGCTAGCGACCCTTCGTGAAAAAGCACCCAGGCTTGGCTTATATTGAGGCGGGTGAAACTCGTGTCAGCACCCGGTCGCTCGCCGACAGTATGTGTTTTAGCTGGACTTATTTTTCGTTTATATGGACCGATGATTTATTTATTTATTCATTTTAGTAACGGTATAAACAGTGAAAGGTGGTGGATTGGCCAGATGTAAACTTCAAATATCTGCTCGTGTTACCAAGACATCCCATATTAGCTCTGATGTTTTCGGTGCCTGCAAAGAGCTAGACAGGTAGCTAGCTAACCCGAGCTGGCTGTCTTTTTGACTCAGGGTCATAGCTGGACTTATTTTTCGTTTTTATGAGCCGATGAGGGTTTTTTTTTAGTAACGGTACAAACAGTGAAAGGCGGTGGATTGTCCAGATGCTGGTCGATGTGGAAAAAATAACTGAGTTGTTTGGTAGTCGCTGACGCGGAGCTACAACCGAGGGCAGCTATCCACCGGTGTGTGTCAGAAAGAACATGCGGGGAACGAGGCGGCGAGGCGACCGCCGATCGACCGGTGGTAGATCGTGGATCAGGGAAACCGAAGGCAGGAGAAGCAGGCGGCTGCCGGTCGGAGCGTGAGGTGAACTGAATTTCAGGTAAGAAGTTATGACCTGCACTCTATTTGGGTCAGATATAAACCGAGTTTAGGTGTAGTTTATTTTCGTTGTGCTGACTTTTTACAATCAGTTATAATAACTCGTACTGCGTGGTAGCTAGCACGATGGAGTTTCTATACAGCTGTGTGCGCGCTAAGTTACTGATGTTGAACTTTATGACAGCCTCCCCTGTCATTCTCTCGCCTGTTCAAACTTCAGTCATGAAACTGATCAATGATCGGCTTTTCTCTCTTGTTTGTTTATCGCGCTAAACAACAGCAGCACGTTTAAGCTTGATCAGCTGTTGTTAGAATTCATTTGATTTTAATTTCTAGTATCAGCTGATGTTTGCTGGAGCCACAGCTGTAGAAGCGGCTGGTCGAAACCAGGAGATGACCTTACTGAATCATCAGAGCTGAACTGGTGATGGAGAAACAGGTTTAGCTTTTTTTTAGGTGACATGAATGAGTTGAAGGGAAGTTATAAACTGTTTCTGAGAGAAATAAACACCAAGCTCCTTTTTTTTTTTAGCTGACAGCTGGTAACTGTGCAGGGGCGGATCTAGCAAAGCTTTTGCCAGGGGGCCAGGTAGGGCATCTTACAACCAAAGTTTGTATAATAATACACAAGATTGGCTGTAGACCATTGTTAATCATTCAGAACACTGTGTAAAAATAACAAAAAACAAAAAGTGAATGCAAAAGTGCATTAATATTTATTTTACGTGATTGATGTGTGTGGCGGGGCGTGGTCTGCAGTGCCGCTGCAGGGGAGTGGACCCACCTGAGCGGCATCTGCAATCACGCCTCTCTGGCATAGTCTGTGCTCTCTCGGCTGTTTTTTGGGTGTGTGTCGGGCTGTGAGTTGAAAAGCTACAGCCGGCTGTGTGGGTACACCAACCATGTGTGAAAAGTGGTCCATAACATAATGCTTCAAAGCGTGTTCATGCAAACATTGTCGGGTCTGCCGTGGTACAATGGGACTTCTGCTCATGAACCTGTGTGCACAGCGTCTGCAAATCGGCGCTGTACGAAGTAACTTCATCTTTACACAAAACTGTAAGCTGTCATCTGTGAAGCGTGAGCGGTGTTTGTTTTTACCATAGTTCATGGTGGAGAATGGCTGCTCTGCTGAGTTTTGCTCTCTGTAGCTGTGTGAATGGCAAACTACACTGATTACCAGCGGCATAGGCACACTTAAAATTTCTTCTGAAATTTTCGCTTTCTAGTTATTATTATTATTATTCTCCAGTTTCCGCCTGAAATTTTGCAGCGAATCTCGCCTCGTAGTTTTGAGACAAGCTTCATATATGTTACCTCATTTTGTGCGGCCGGATCTGGAATGGTGTGCTATGACTTTTGGTGTTTATGAATTTTATAGTTTTTTAAATATTAATATTTTAGTGAAAATTTTCCCGCGCTCCTCTGCCAAACAGTTTTGACATTAGGGTTACATATGTTAGATCATTTTGTGCGGCTGGAGCTGGACTATTATGTTATGACTTTTGGTGTTTATAACTTTTATAGTTTTTTAAATATTAATATTTTAGTGCAAATTTAGGCCAATTCATCTTTTGGCGCCAAATAAACAGACTTCATTTGTGGTGTGTTGGCTCTCTCTAGTGGTATGCCGGGAGTGGTACAGCCTGTGTACCCTTATTTGGATTACCGTAATGATGACAATTTCAACGGTGCGCACAGCGTCGCTGCTTTCAGGAGCCCTTGGAATTTTAAGGTTGCGCAAATCATTCAAAAGTTACGGTAATGCTTGGTGGAAAACTCAATATCCCACAATTCATAGCACGCCTCTACAGAGTGAACAATGGCGGCCACCACTTCGTTTTATATGTCTTTTATTCGTGTTTCTAGGTCACAAAATAAGCTTTTAAGATATTTTCAGGCGAGAATGTAGGTGTGTAAACTTCAAATATCTGCTTGTTTTATCAAGACATCCCATATTTAGCGACAGTGCTCTGACTACGTCGGTCTTGCCTGACAGCTAGCCGGCTACCTAGCTGGCTACCTAGCTAGCTGCCGCACTTGGCTGCAAATGGATAGCGAGGGACTCTCTCTGTCGTTTCACCTCCCTGGTCTCTCGCAAATGCTCGCATAGAATCGCAGTTACAGCTGGATGTGGAAAAATAACTGAGTTGTTTGGTGGTGGAGCTACAACAGAGGGCAGCTACCCACCGGTGTGTGACAGAAAGGACATGCCGCCAACGAGACATATGAGGCCGGGCAGGCGATTGCTAACGCGGTGGTCAATCATGGATCAGGGAAAGCGAAGGCAGGAGCGTGAGGTGAACTGAATTTCAGGTAAGAAGTTATGAACTGCACTCTATTTGGGTCAGATATAAACGGAGTTTAGGTGTAGTTTATTTTCGTTGTGCTGACTTTTTACAATCGTACTGCGTGCTAGCTAGCACGACGGGAGTTTATAGACAGCTGTGTGCGCGCTAAGTTACTGACGTTGGACTTTATTTTATTCATAATGGTTAGTTCGTAGAGTTGCCGTACAAACGGAATCGTGCCACATTCAGAGAAAATATTACGATTTATTCTGTCGTTACGAAGCCTCCCCTGTCATTCTCTCGCCTGTTGAAACTTCAGTCATGAAACTGATCAATGATCGGCTTTTCTCTCTTGTTTGTTTATCGCGCTAAACAACAGCAGCACGTTTAAGCTTGATCAGCTGTTGTTAGAATTCATTTGCTTTTAATTTCTAGTATCAGCTGATGTTTGCTGCAGCCACAGCTGTAAAAACGGCTGTTCCAAACCAGATATCCTTACTGAATCATCAGAGCTGAACAGGTGATGGAGAAACAGGTTTACCCTTAGGTGACATGAATGAGTTGAAGGGAAGTTATGAACTGTTTCTGAGAGACAAACACCAAGCTCATTTTTTTGTGTAGCTGACAGCTGGTAACTGTGCAGGGGCGGATCTAGCAAAGCTTTTGCCAGGGGGCCAGGTAGGGCATTAACAGAGAAAGGTGGACACAAAGATATACTTTTCTTTCTTACTCTCATACAGGGAGTGCAGAATTATTAGGCAAGTTGTATTTTGAGGAATATTTTATTATTGAACAACAACCATGTTCTCAATGAACCAAAAAACTCATTAATATCAAAGCTGAATGTTTTTGGAAGTAGTTATAGTTTTAGCTATTTTAGGGGGGTATCTGTGTGTGCAGGTGACACTTCCTGTGCATAATTATTAGGCAACTTAACAAAAAACAAATATATACCCATTTCAATTATTTATTTTTACCAGTGAAACCAATATAACATCTCAATTCAATTCAATTCAATTCAATTTCTTTATTGTCCCACAAGGGGAAATTAGTTCAGCAGCAGGATAAAAATAATCAGAACAATACTTTAAAATAATAATGACAATAATAATGATAGAAAGTCCAAGGTCAGTTATTTGCCATTAAGGAGACAAGATGCAGTCGGGATAAAAGAGACCTGAAGTCTTGAAGTCTCCACATTCACAAATATACATTTCTGACATTCAAAAACAAAACAAAAACAAATCGGCGACCAATATAACCACCTTTCTTTGCAAGGACGCTCAAAAGCCTGCCATCCATGGATTCTGTCAGTGTTTTGATCTGTTCACCATCAACATTGCATGCAGCAGCAACCACAGCCTCCCAGACACTGTTCAGAGAGGTGTACTGTTTTCCTCCTTGTAAATCTCACATTTGATGATGGACCACAGGTTCTCAATGGGGTTCAGCTCAGGTGAACAAGGAGGCCATGTCATTAGTTTTTCCTTCTTTTATACCCTTTCTTGCCAGCCACGCTGTGGAGTACTTGGACGCGTGTGATGGAGCATTGTCCTGCATGAAAATCATGTTTTCTTGAAGGATGCAGACTTCTTCCTGTACCACTGCTTGAAGAAGGTGTCTTCCAGAAACTGGCAGTAGGACTGGGAGTTGAGCTTGACTCCATCCTCAACCCGAAAAGGCCCCACAAGCTCATCTTTGATGATACCAGCCCAAACCAGTACTCCACCTCCACCTTGCTGGCGTCTGAGTCGGACTGGAGCTCTCTGCCCTTTACCAATCCAGCCACGGGCTCATCCATCTGGCCCATCAAGACTCACTCTCATTTCATCAGTCCATAAAACCTTAGAAAAATCAGTCTTGAGATATTTCTTGGCCCAGTCTTGACGTTTCAGCTTGTGTGTCTTGTTCAGTGGTGGTCGTCTTTCAGCCTTTCTTACCTTGGCCATGTCTCTGAGTATTGCACACCTTGTGCTTTTGGGCACTCCAGTGATGTTGCAGCTCTGAAATATGGCCAAACTGGTGGCAAGTGGCATCTTGGCAGCTCCACGCTTGACTTTTCTCAGTTCATGGGCAGTTATTTTGCGCCTTGGTTTTTCCACACGCTTCTTGCGACCCTGTTGACTATTTTGAATGAAACGCTTGATTGTTCGATGATCACGCTTCAGAAGCTTTGCAATTTTAAGACTGCTGCATCCCTCTGCAAGATATCTCACTATTTTTGACTTTCTGAGCCTGTCAAGTCCTTCTTTTGACCCATTTGCCAAAGGAAAGGAGTTGCCTAATAATTATGCACACCTGATATAGGGTGTTGATGTCATTAGACCACACCCCTTCTCATTACAGAGATGCACATCACCTAATATGCTTAATTGGTAGTAGGCTTTCGAGCCTATACAGCTTGGAGTAAGACAACATGCATGAAGAGGATGATGTGGACAAAATACTGATTTGCCTAATAATTCTGCACTCCCTGTAACACCAAGCTCCTTTTTGTGTAGCTGACAGCTGGTAACTGTGCAGGGCGGATCTAGCAAAGCTTTTGCCAGGGGGCAGGTAGGGCATTAACAGAGAAAGGTGGACATAAAGATATACTTTCTTCTTACTCTCATATAAAATATTTAGCTTTTATTAAATAGTTATCTGAATCTCACAACCAAAGTTTGTATATAATACACAGATTGGCTGTAGACCATTGTTCATAATTCAGACACTGTGTAGAAATAACAAAAACAAAAAGTGAATGCATGTGTGAAAAGTGGTCTATAATGTAATGCTTCAAAGCGTGTTCATGCAAACATTGTCGGGTCTGCCGTGGTACAATGGGACTTCTGCTCATGAACCTGTGTGCACAGCGTCTGCAAATCGGCGCTGTACGAAGTACTTCATCTTTACACAAACTGTAAGCTGTCATCTGTGAAGCGTGAGCGGTGTTTGTTTTTACCATAGTTCATGGTGGAGAATGGCTGCTCTTCTGAGTTTTGCTGTCTGTAGCCGTATGAATGGCAACTACAGTGATTAGCAGCGGCATAGGCACACATAAAATTTCTTCTGAATTTCGCTTTCTAGTTATGCTATATATTCTCCATTCTTTCCGCCTAAATTTCGGCGAATCTCGCCCCGCAGTTTTCAGAAAGCTTCATATGTTACCTCATTTTGTGCGGCTGGATCTGGAATGGTGTGCTATGACTTTTGGTGTTATGACTATTATAGTTTTTAAATATTAATATTTTAGTGAAAATTTCCCGCGCTCCTCTGCCAACAGTTTTGACAATAGGGTTACATATGTTAGATCATTTTGTGCGGTTGGAGCTGGACTAGTATGGTATACACTTTTGGTGTTTATGACTTTTATAGTTTTTGAAATATTTAGATTTTAGTGCAAATTTAGGCCAATTTTCATAGAAACAGACTTTATTTGTGGTGTATTGGCTCTCTCTAGTGGTATACCGGAGTAGTACGTCTGAAAATCTATGCTTGTTACAAAACTCCATATCCCATAATTCATAGCACGCCTCTGCCGAGTTAAACAATGGCGGACACCACTTCGTTTTAAAGTCTTTTATTCGTGTTCTAGGTCACAAAATAACTTTTAAGATATTTTCAGGCGAGAATGTAGGTGTGTAAACTTCAAATATCTGCTCGTTTTATCAAGACATCCCATGTCTTGATAGCCGGTAGCTAGCGCGCTGCATAGGCTAGCTAGCTAGCGCGCTAGCGACCCTTCGTGAAAGACCCGGACTTGTTTGAGTGAGGCGGCTAAAGTTTCACACCGATCGCTCGCCAAGTCTGTTTTAGCTGGACTATTTTTCGTTATATGGGCGATGATGCTGGTCGATGTGGAAAATTAACTGAGTTGTTGATGGTGGAGCTACAACGAGGGCAGCAGGTGTGTGACAGAAAGGACATGCCGCGAACGAGACATAGAGGCGGGAGGCTACCGCGATCGACCGGTGTTGCTAACGCGAGGTCAATCATGGTCAGGGAGCGAAGGCAGGAGCGTGAGGTGAACTGAATTTCAGGTAAGAAGTTATGACTTCACTATTTGGGTCAGATATAACGAGTTTAGGGTAGTTATTTAGCAATAGTTCTTACGTGTTGCTGATAGCGGCTAGCTAGCTAGCTTAGCTAGCTAGCGCCGCTAGCGACCCTTCGTGAAAACCACCCAGCTTGGCTGATAGTGAGGTGGCTAATTTGTTTCATCGCCGATCGCTCGGCAAGGGTCTGTGTCTTGCTGGATTATTTTTCGTTTATATGGGCGATGATGCTGGTCGATGTGGAAAATAACTGAGTTGTTGGTGGTGGACCTACAACAGAGGGCAGCTATCACGGTGTGTGACAGAAGGACATGCGCACAGACATACAAGGCGGTGAGGCTACGCGATCGACCGGTGTTGCTACGCGGAGGTCAATCGTGGATCAGGGAAAGCGAAGGCAGGAGCGTGAGGTGAACTGAATTTCAGGTAAGAAGTTATGACCTGCACTCTATTTGGTCAGATATAACGAGTTTAGGTGTAGTTTATTTTCGTTGTGCTGACTTTTTCATCACTTACAATAACTCGTACTGGCGTGCTACCTACCACAACGGAGTTTCTATACAGCTGTGTGCGCGCTTAAGTTACCGATGTTACCGATGTTGAACTTTATGACAGCCTCCCTTCATTCTCTCGCCTGTTGAAACTTCAGTCATGAAACTGATCAATGATCGGCTTTCTCTCTTGTTTGTTATCGCGCTAAACAACAGCCAGCACGTTTTAAGCTTGATCAGCTGTTGTTAGAATTCATTTGCTTTTTAATTTCTAGTATCAGCTGATGTTTGCTGCAGCACAGCTGTAAAACGGCTGTTCCAACCAGATGTCTTACTGAATCATCAGAGCTGAACTGGTATGGAGAAACAGGTTTACCCTTAGGTGACATGAATGAGTTGAGGAAGTATGAACTGTTCTGAGAGACAAATATACACAAGCTCCTTTTTTGTGTAGTGACAGCTGGTAACTGTGCAGGGGCGGATCTAGCAAGCTTTTGCCAGGGGCCAGGTAGGGCATTAACAGAGAAAGGTGGACATAAAGATATACTTTCTTTCTTACTCTATATAAAATATTTAGCTTTTATTAAATAGTTATCTGAACTTACAACCAAAGTTTGTATAATAATACACAAGATTGGCTGTAGACCATTGTTCATCATTCAGAACACTGTGTAAAATAACAAAACAAAAAGTGAATGCACAGCCGCTGTGTGGTAAACCATGTGTGAAGTGGTCCATAATGTAATGCTTCAAGCGTGTTCATGCAAACATTGTCGGGTCTGCCGTGGTACAATGGGACTTCTGCTCATGAACCTGTTTGCACAGCGTCTGCAAATCGGCGCTGTACGAAGTAACTTCATCTTTACACAAAACTGTAAGCTGTCATCTGTGAAGCGTGAGCGGTGTTTGTTTTTACCATAGTTCATGGTGGAGAATGGCTCTCTTCTGAGTTTTGCTCTCTGTAGCCGTATGAATGGCAAACTACAGTGATTAGCAGCGGCATAGGCACACTTAAAATTTCTTCTGAAATTTTCGCTTTCTAGTTGTGTGGATGCTTTAAGGCATCCACACTATAGTGTTCCTGTTTCTCTTTATTCTTTATTGTGTGGATGCTTTATGCATCCACACTATTGAGTTCCTGTTTCTCTTTATTCTTTATTATTATACTTTATTATTATTATTCTAGTTGCAACTTTTTGTACTTTTTTGGCACTTATCTACTTCCACAATTTTCAACCGATTTTACCGTTCAAATTTTAAACTATTCTGCTATTTCTGCTAATGTGCGCTATGACTTTTGGTATTTTTGGTATTATACTTTTTAAAATATTACGTTTTTTTCCTTTAATTTGTCCCATTGAAATGAATGGGAAACTTCCACAATTCTGCTAAATCTTGCTTGTTTTTGAAACTTATCTACTTTGTCATACTTTCACCTAGAACAACCATTCAAATTTTAAAATGTTCACAAATTATTGGGTATTCATGAATGATTCAGCTTTTCATATTGTTACCGTTTCATCTTATCCCTCTTTAAGTTTTGAGTTTCTTTTTTTTGATTTTTCACAAATACATGCGTTGTTATGGTTGCTATGCACTTGGCTTTCAGTGTGCCACTGAAGGTTGCAGTCTTCTCTTCATGTCGAACAACTTCTGCTACTTGCTCAGTCTTCACTCCACTTCCACAATTTATACATCAAAACGTAGGTATTTTTGCTGGCTTTCAGAAAATGTTACTATCATTGTTGTGGGATTTATAGAATTTTGGCAAATCTCCTCAGACCAACACAAAGTCTGGAAACTCTCCATAGAAAGTCAATGGAGAGTTTGTTTCAAAATCACCGCTGGATTTCTGTAATGAGAGGCATATTCGAATCGTCATATCTCCCTAACAAAGCGACGTTAAGACATGAGCTTGTGCCAATATATCTTCAGCACTCCTGACCTCACAGTGTTCGATTTTTTTCTCACCATTACCATTTGGCCATGAATTGGTTTGTTTGAGGGTAGGAAATTTGTCCCTCGCTCAGATTTCTTCAGCTTTCAAACTCTGGAAATGAACCACTTTTTTCTCTCGTCATATCTTTTTGATAGATTTCCACAAAGACCTGAAAATTTCCATGATTGTTCACCAAAGCCTGCTGTCTCTTACGGTGAAAGAATTATATCAATACTCCAAATAGATTTAGAGTTAGAAAGCGTTGTTTGAGGGCAAGCCAAGGCAGTTTTCGCTTACATACTCAGTTATGGTGCATTAAGTCAAATATCTTCAATAATTCATATTTTAATGTAAAGTGTCAACACTTTAAGATTCCCCCATCTCTCTGAACAAAACGGTGTAAGAATGACCGTTCTAGCCCTACGGTTAGAAATTATGGTCATTTGTTTGAGG
>NW_020327414.1:0-20000 GCF_001858045.2 Oreochromis niloticus | reverse complement strand
TGGAGTGTATATTAGTGAGTCACTTACCAAAAGGTGATAACATAAGTTGGGTTGTTTAATATAATTTGAAAGGGAATTATTTCATTTATACATTGTATTTCATTTGGTTAAGGAATTGGAATATCATTTGAGTTTAAAAAAGGGATGTGTTGTACAGTATTTGTCTCTGCCCTTACGTTCAGTAAACGTTTCGTTTGTGTTAAAGAGTTGTCTGGGGTCGTTTCTTTACTACTGGTTAAGTTTAACTTGTGTGTGGTAGAAGTATCGGATTTTGTACTCGGTATCGGCAAGTACTCAGATCTAAGTATCGGTATCGGATCGGTCTGAAAAAATTGGTATCGTTGCATCCCTACAAAGGACCCATTACTATCAAATATTGTTCATAAATCTGTCTAAATCTGTGTTGGTGAGAACTTGTCGTTTGTCCATAATCCCACTGCCACCATGGGCCAACACAACACAAATAAATGTGTTGCATTTATGTTTTTTGTTCATTGTAATTATCTAAACAGAGATGACATTTAAGAAAGTTGTTACTGTGATCATAATGAATATTAACTTTATTGTACTAAACAAACTCAGATACGAAAGTCAACCCTTCAGGTTGACACATCGTCTTCTCCGTGGAAATGCATGTTTGTGATATCTCGAGTTTAAATTTTATTAAATGGGTGTGTCTACTAAAAATCATTTATGAGTTTAGTTCTCAGAGGCCTCGATCTCAGGTTTAGAGTAAGTTTTCCAAAAATCTTGTAAATGCGATGCTAGTGTGATCTGCACCTCTGACATATTGCTTCATCCTAACTTGAAATATGTTTGCACGACAATGAAAAGTCATGTTCACCGTGCAGGCTTTTCAAAGAGTTCTGACTAAAGTCCAATCACAGAGATGCAGGTCAAACTCTGTGCTAAACCGAAGAAAATAAATAAAATTCCAGGAACACTAATCAACTTCTATGCTTACCTGAAGGGTACGAGTACTTTTCCACTAAAAACAGCCAAACAACCCCCTGTGATGACAACATTACTGTAAGGTTATTTTAAACTTTGCCACTAGTCCTCCATGAAAAGAAAACAGCCGTCTCTTCTCCTTGTGTTCTCCTTTCCATCACTCAGCTGGCTGGCTCCTCTTCCTCCTCCTCTTCCTAGCACACTACTGAGATGTGTGTTAAGTTGCAGCATTTAAACAGTGTACTTTATGATCACAAGGACATACTTTGTGTATTTTAATCAGACAGAAGAAAGATATGAGAAAGAGGTAAGACAACAGAAATATTAGGGTGACCGGCTCAGGTGTGTACTGCACAGAAACAGCAGGAGGATGTCCCTGTTTACTACTGTTATGGCCCGTCTAAGCACGGCCAGACCATAACATAAGGGTGATCCATCCCCGTCCGACCCCAAGCAGCACATCACGCAATTAATACTTTTTCAAAGTGATTTATTTACAATGAGTGAATTTAGAAACAAAGGAAGGGAGTGAATTATAACTTCGGGGTGAACCTAAAGCCAAAACAACAAACGAAATGGAGCCTATCTCAGGGATAAATAAAACTTACCTATTCAAAAGAATTAAACCAAACCAATGACTTACCTCCCTAACTAACAAAAACAGGAGAAAACTCTAATCAAATAAAAAGGCAGTCCACAGGGGTCCACCCCTACTTGCTCCTGCATTAAACAAACATTACTGAACAGTGAACACACAGTCTGCCAGTTGGGATGGGCTGAGGATGAATGACTGGTCGTCCATGGCGGTGCCTTCTTATATGCTGTCTCCTGGTCATTAGCCAATCGGTACGATCCGTCCCCCTGGATGCACCAATCACGGAGAGGCACCTGCCAGGATACATTCCTGTTTTTAGTTAGACATAATTATTATTTTAAACAGCATGCGTCATCTGAGCACTGGTTATTTCCTGGTTTGTGTGTAGCAGTTCCTGTAAACGGTAAATGGCCTGTATTTATATAGCGCCTTCTAGTCCCTAAGGACCCCAAAGCGCTTTACATATCCAGTCATCCACCCATTCACACACACATTCACACACTGGTGATGGCAAGCTACGTTGTAGCCACAGCCACCCTGGGGCGCACTGACAGAGGCGAGGCTGCCGGACACTGGCGCCACCGGGCCCTCTGACCACCACCAGTAGGCAACGGGTGAAGTGTCTTGCCCAAGGACACAACGACCGAGACTGTCCGAGCCGGGGCTCGAACCGGTAACCTTCCGATTACAAGGCGAACTCCCAACTCTTGAGCCACGATCGCCCAACATGTCTTAGGTCCAGTTTTTAATGTTCTTTAGTGTTTTAATATCTGTGCCATTGGATAACTGAGAGACACTAAACTTTTAAAAACTTAAATCGTGTGAGCTGTAATTAAAATAAAAACAGAGGCTGTGAAATTTAGGATTGGGTGCAGGGGTGGTCCTAGCCTTTTTGGTGCCCAGGGCGAACAATCTGTCTGGCCAGTGCTATCCTGCTGGTGCATGCTGGAACAGCAGGTTGAGGGTCACAGACACCAACAGACTAAATAAGCTCATCCACAAGGCCAGTAATGTTGTGGGGATGGAGCTGGACTCCGTTAGGGTGGGGTCTGAGAGGGGGATGTTGTCCAACATAAGGACAATCATGGATAATACCTCCCACCCACGCCATGACGTGCTGGCTAGTCACAGGAGCACGTTCAGTGAGAGAATGAGATAACCCATGATGCACCACTGAACGACACAGCAACGGCAATATTTACACCCTTTCTTCACACACTCTTTTCGACTTTAAATGTGTAAAATCCCTAACATATTGTATTATTTATATAGCTTAGTCTGTAAATTTCTTCTTGGAGCAACTGTAACCCACATAATTTTCTTACGGATTATTAAAGTATTCTGATTCTGATTGTTTCAGGATACATGACCTGCCAAAATCCAATGACACATGTGCTTACCTGTTTCTTTTGCTCGTTTCTCCTCCTCTTCTTTTCTATTTTTTCTAAACTGAGGACCCGATGGCTTTGAACTTTTCTTGTCCATCTTCCATTGGTTTTAATATGCACTCCAGTATGAACACCCATCCCCCAACCCGAGGATCACCACAACTTAACCTAACAGAACTACACCTTAGTTCACAGATTCGCTTTGTATAGGAGTTTTTTTCAGGGATTTCGCACAACCCAGTAAAAAAAATCATCATACATAATGGGCTTGTATTGACAATATTATGAATGAAATGTACTGGAAGCAGCTCACCCCCTCTCCTTTCAACAGGTTGTGTGTGAGACTTCAGCTCAGCAGTGACAGCAACTACAAGCAGGCGCACCAAGGGCCCTCGCGCTCACTTTTCACCCATATGTGCGATAGAATTTAGAAAAAAACACATCGGTTCAAATTTTTAGTCTGTATCATAGTGTCTGGTGTTGTTGTTGTTTCTGTTTGTTGGTTTGTTTTTATGTTGTTTTATTTTTCTAGCTGGTTATTAGATGCCACTCCAGCCAGCAAGAGAATCCCCCGACGTCCCGCTCTCACCTCCCTTTGCAGCAAGCAGCAGGCGCACCTCGCAAACAAAGGGCGCCCTTACTCCCAGCAAATGGGAAATAGAAAAAAAAAATGATGGGTGCCCATGCAAGCACAAAAATGCGCTGGCATGATATCGGGGCAGCATGGGTGTGAGCAACTTTTTTTTTTTTTTACCGATGCCCACATGCCGCCCCCATCACGATGGAGCTGTTCTGAGAATTCGTTGTTTCTGCGCATGCGTACAACACGAAATTCAGTGGCAAACCGTCCTACCTTTGTGAATATTAGCTAGAAAAATACTCTGGCGGATAAAATTAAGTGCCAAACCATCCTACCTTTGTGAATGTGAACTACAAGCATACTTTAACAGGTAAAATGTAGTGGCAAACCATCCTGGCTTCATAAATATGAGCTACAAGTATACTCTGATGGGCAACGTTAAGTGTCAAACCATCATACCTATTTAAATTTTTGCTGGAATCAATCTGTGACAGCAGAAATTTGCATAAACTACTTTCAGTAGGACGTTTTGTCAAAGTAGGATGGTTTGTCAGAACACCTGCTTGGGCAATGGCTCATATCACCCATATGAAAAACCACCATTCATCGGGTGTGTCTACTTCCCTTTTTTGTTGTTGCACTCTTCTGTCCCAGCTGTCAAATGTCACTAAAACATGTCATCAGTCCGTTGCTTACGTAAACTTCGGATTTGATCAAATCAGCAATAAAAGTCGGGTGTAGGCGTTTTAACAGCTTCTTAAATGAGTGATGTACCAGCCTGAGTGTGGGATCAGGAGTTAAGGAGATGAACATGGCTGCTGTGACTGCGTGGCGCTGCTCCACTTTGCTTTTTATCGGACTCTCCATGATCTTCTCTGCAGGTGAGATTTAACCGCTACAAAACAGTTATCTCTGAGGTGGAGAGGAGTGAGGAGGATCGGCCTGGATCACGCGTTAAATTTTGAAATAACTCTGATTGGCTGCTGTAGAAGTGAACAGTTGTACCTTGATCTTTAACCTCACTGCTTTGTGTTTTTTGCCCTTTGAGATCTCGAGAGGATGGAAGTTAAAGTTGGACAGAACATCGTCCTGCCATGTCAAGCTGTAGGTGACATCCAATATGTAAAGTGGGAAAGAGTTAACCTGGGAGTTGACTGTGTACTCAAACACCGCCGTGGTGAAGTTTTTCCAGACAGTCTGCATCCATCTTTTGAGAACCGGGCGCATCTGCAGGACAGACAGATGAAGGATGGAAATCTGTCTTTGATTATAAGGGAAGTGAAGATTAATGACATTGGAACATATGAGTGTAATGTCATGAGATCATTCGGGGGTAATTCCACCAGAAATATCATTGACCTTCATGTTTCTGTTCCTCCAGGTGAGTGAGTAGAGTTGAGTGTGTGTGTGATCAGAGGTGAAGCTGCTTCCTGGTTGTTGATGTTTGTTTCTAAAGATGTTGTTGAAGAGACTTTGTAGAAAGCAGCTGGTCTGAGTGATTAAAACACAAAACAGAAAATAAAACAAAAAAAGCAAAACAAACTTCTGTCCGAGCTTTCAAACATCACTAAAATGCAGCGACATCATTCCGTTACTTATAGTTTTACGTAAACCTTGGATATGATCAAATCAGCGTTAAAAGTCGAGTATGGGCATTTTAACAGCGTGTCCTAAATGCGTGTTATGCCAGCCTGAGTGTGGGATCAGGAGCTAAGAACACAGACATGGCTGCTGCGACTGTGTGGCGCTGCTCCACTTTGCTGTTTGTCTGACTCTTCATGTTTGGTAACCTAACCGCCATCTCTTCTCCCTGAAATCTGAATTAATCATTAATCATCAATTTATTAACAGCAGATAGGCTAATTACACATTCTACATCGTTCTATAATTCATAATGAGCTGTAAAACCTATTATAAAGGGAATAATTGACTTTTATGTGAAACCAGTGTGTAAGGGTTAAAATTACCAGGTCACACTGAACATTAAAGGAATAAACATATTTAGAGTAAAAACATCTTGTTATAAATCCCTACACTGTGACACATTTGTTGGTTTGATTTTATTTTGATCCACTTAATACTCCCTCTGTTTATGTGTGCTGGTTTCTGATTGGACCAGTTTCGGTATAATTGATGAAAACCACAGAACTGCATGTTATAACCTCATCCTGTCACTGTACAATGGGAAACCAGGTCTGATTTTACAGCTTTGAACCTGGCAGACAAATCTGTGATGCTTTAACTGAATGAATAACTTCACTCCATTATTGTTTGACAGCTGTAAAATATCTTGAAATTTGGAAATAAAGCAGGGTGGTCTCCCTCTCCCCCGCTCTTCTCTCTGATTGGCTGCTGTAGAAGTGAACGGTTGTGTTTTGACCTTTAACCTCTCTGCTCTGTGTTATTTCCTCTTTCAGTCTTCAATTTCATCACAGCTGAGTCTGGACAGGATGTCATTCTGCCATGTCGAGCTCCAGACAGCAATGTCAAATACATAGGTTGGACCAGAGATGACCTGGGATTTGACTCTGTGTATCGTTATGAGGATGGACACTTTCGTCCAGTCAACCAGCATCCATCTTTTAAGAATCGTGTGGATCTGCAGGACAGACAGATGAAGGATGGAGACGTGTCTTTGATTCTGAAGAATGTGACGAGTAATGATGCTGGAACATACCTATGTAAAGTCATCATTAGCCGAGCACACCGGAGTGACCTCATTAGCAGCATCTACCTGGTTGTTGATCCTCCAGGTGAGTGAGTAGAGTTGAGTGTGTGTGTGATCAGAGGTGAAGCTGCTTCCTGGTTGTTGATGTTTGTTTCTAAAGATGTTGTTGATGAGACTTTGTAGAAAGCAGCTGGTCTGAGTGATGTGATCAGAGTGCAGTAGATAATGTCTGACAGCAGTTTGAAGAGGAAATGGATTCTGTTCTGTTCTTCACTCATCACCTACCTGACAGCTGACACCTCACACCTGTTTCTCACCTGCAGGTCCACCAAAACCTCGCCCAGGGGATGAATGGATGGTTTTTGGAGTGGGATTTGCTCTCTCACTTTGTCTTGTGATTGCTGTTGTTGGATTTTGCACATACACATATAGACTGTCCCGGGGGCCAAATGCTAATCGACCTCATCAGACCCCACAGCAGTTGTATGATCTGAGGACAGGCTGTAGATTAGAAACATCCAAAGTTTGATCTTCTGTGAGTGTTTCTGTATTTTAAATTTCAGGTTCAGCAACTGTTTGTAAACTCATCTTATTCTGTGAGTTATGAACCACACAAATTAGAATTATTGAGTTATTACAGCATAATTACATAAGCTCACTGACTCAACAACACCAACACTGTGCAACAATAAGAGTGTAGATGAAGCACTGTATGTTAGAGACAATCACTTATCTGTCTCAGTGTTCAGGATCCACTGATCAGCTGCTGACAGATGATTGACTGAATCTGGGATTTGTACATTTGAAAATAATGCAAAATAAATGTTCATGAATGAATGTTGATCTAAAATCTGAACATTTGATGTATTTTTTATTACTGCTTGAGTACAGCTCAATTGGTGGAGATGGTCGGTCGGAAACTAAAGATTCATGTGCATACAGTCTCAGATGTTGTGTTGCTTATCGCAATATCTGCGTTATCAGTGCATGTGTGAGTACAGGGTAGTTATGCCCTTTGCGGAAAAAATGGTTTTCCATCTGTGGGTCTTTGTGCTGATGCACCTGTAGCACTTCCCTGAGAAAAGTAGGCTGAACACGTTGAAAGCAGGGTGGGAGCTGTCCTTGATGATGTTTGCTGCTCTGCGGAGCAGCCGATGATCTTTTGTCCTGTCTTGACTACACTCTGAAACCTCACTCCATCCGCCTTAGTGTTTAGTTCCAGGGTGTTTTCTGAACACCAGGCTGCCAACTTCAGGACTTCCTCTCTGTAGACTGCCTCGTCTCCCTTTGAGATGAGTCTGACTACTGTGGTGTCGTCAGCAAACTTTATGATCGGATTGTTGTTGTGAGTCGAACTGCAGTCGAGGGTGTAGTAGAGACAATAATAATTAGTCTTAATAATTAGCGTGTCAAATGTCCCACCAGAGGAGAGAACAATCTAGATCATGTAACTTTCTGTAGGTGCGCAATTCTGCTGACTTTGCCACAGAGTGGAAATTCTTTGGAAAAAACAGTAACAATCGTGGGAGGATCAACCGTGATAAAAGGTCAGAGGAAGGGAGCACTTGTTTCTAGGTGAAGCTCTTTTGCTGCTGGATCTTTATACAAAGAGTCTCTCAAACAGGTCCCTGTTCTCTCACAAACACGCCGTGCTTTCTTCTGGGCCTGTTTGTGTGGCAGGTGTCACTTGATATGGTTGTCTGCACCAAACAACACTGTGTACAACATTTTTTCACATATGCACTCGTTTACACCACTGAGTGTACTGACTACACACACACACACACAGCTGCACAGCCATGACATCCTTTTTGTCATGGTCGTGCAGCCTGGTTTGTGACAATATGCAGGATATTTGTTGTCACAAAGACAAAAAATAATAAATGAATATTGCTAAACACTTGTGCTTGATGTAACATAACATTGATGTCATGAAAAAAATTATCTAGTTGTATTCCAAAGAACTGTGTCAGTACAAAAGGAAGACAGATCTATAACCGCCCTCACATACTGCTGATCAAATCTCTTTAAGGGAACTGTTGACTTTACAGAAAACATTTTATTTCTGACAGAGGTGAGAGGCCAACAATCGATCACAAGACGGAAATCTGAGTTTGAGTCATGGTCTTTTTTTTAGCTTAGCATTATGGCATCCTTGTTCTGTGGGTCTTTTATTCTGTCTCTGTTTGTTACACACACACATATATATAACACTTCTGTTATGAAGGAGCAGAGGTAACTGGGGACATTTCTGTGGAAAATAAAAGAATAACATCAAAAACCAGACTGAACAGACTGAGCTGTGCACTCATTTCAATGAAAATACACTGCAGGTCATTTTGACTCATCCTGCTGCCACAAGTACTACATCAAGAACAATAAGCAAATTAAATAAAGTCAAAGAACCTTTATTTGTCACATACACAATTATACAGAGTACAATATGTAGTGAAATTCTTGTGTCCGAGCTGCGGACAGGCTGCAGACATAGCCGCGCCATTCCAGGGCTTTTGTTTTTAGCATGAGGGGTCTAGCCAGGACCCTTACTGGATACCGGGTGGGAATCGAACTTGTGACTCCCGCTCCGAAAGTGTGTAGTCTTACCACTACACTATCCAGCTACCGCACTACACTATCCAGCTACCAAATACTTACTTTTTGAGAAGAGTAAGTATGAAACTGTATGATTATGGTTGTGGAATAAAGTTTACGTGTCCACCAGGACCCACAGACTGAGCAGAGAAGCCAGGAAGTGTTGTTAGTTTAATAAATAGATGAAAAAGAGAAGCAACTGACGAAGCAAGATGGAATATAAATTGCTTGAGTCACGTTAATTTAAAAAAGGTCAAATGTAAAAAAAACCCCTGAATGCTGGAAGAAGTTCTTAATATGATTATAAATGTCTGTGTGCAGAGTTTCTAAATGATGTCCCCATGTTCCTTCCTGTTTTTAAAATGAACAGCTCTGTGTTGAAACACCTGCAGTTTTCTTTCTATCAGAAACAGGATGCTGGACGACTGCAGAGCTGTTAGCTTCAGTTAACCACAGACCACAAACACACAGTCCAGCTCACAGTGAACAACACTCAGTATGTACAGAGGGAAAGACAGTAACTGTTACATTTGATTCTAACTTCATACTAAACTCAGTAGAGAGAGTGATATTATACCCCTTATGTCAAAAATATTCATGAGCTTTTTGAGTGTTAGTTTCTATGAATTATTCATGAGCTCAGTAAGTAATTAAATTATGATAATTAAATTATGATAATTAAATTATGATATTAATAAAAATATGATATTCATAAAAATTATGATTTTCATAAAATATGCTAGTTCATTGCTTTTCTTCCCCCAAAAAATAAGAACTAATTGCTTATTTTAGAAAAGTTTTTATATCAAATAGCATTCTTTTATTTTTTTAATCCATTAAAAACTTTTTCCTTTTTCCCCTAAAGAAACGCCATCTGGTGGGGGTCAGCGCATGACAGCGCATGAGTGCACAGGGCGCGCACGAGCGCGCCTGTGTGTCTAGGCGCGCTCGTGCGCGCGCCTGACTCGGGACCGTGCTTCTGTGGGGGGCTCCGTGTTTATGGGTGAAAATGTGTTAAACCAGTATAAATGTGCTTAGTTAAACTTGTGCTTTTGTAACGTTCAGAATGGCCAGACATACAGGGTGCATGCCTTGTGGGAAAAGTTTATTTCAATTTATATGCATTTGTTTAATCCGAACAAAGAAATTTAAAATCAAAGTCCGAGTCGCAAAAAACTCTCGCGACCATAAACGCCCCGCGGCTCCCAGCGGCTTACAGCAAAAAACAAAAAAACCTCTGCGGTTTCTCTCCAAAATACGCAAAACAAAAAACCCCTAGAAATAACCTGTAGGGAACCCCCGTATACCCAAAACCTTATACTCGATAACAGGGGCAAATCCTGAAACCAAATCCTTAGTCTTTTATTCTCAAACCCCGCTCCGTGTCTAAGTTCTTACTCGCGATCCTTAGGCACATAACCGGCAAATCCTCCTGAAAAACAAAACAAAACAAAAAAAAACCTCCGCGGTTTCTCTCCAAAAATACGCAAAACAAAAAACCCCTAGAAATAACCTGTAGTCAACCTCCTATCCCCAAGCCTTATATTCGATAACAGGGCAAAATCCTGAAACCAAATCCTTAGTCTTTTATTCTCAAATCCCGCTCAGAGTCTAAGTTCTCCCTTCGCTCCGAGCCGCACCGGCCCGCAACCAGAGCAGTCTCTTTTTCCTTCTTGTTCGCTCCACCATCTACTGCTTAATGATTCTGGGTCTTCGTTTGAAATTTGCGCCCCGAGACCAACTCCGCCTCCCAGGTGCCCTACCGCAAATCACATAACAAAGGGGCGGATCCATTCGCACCCCGCTCACCCAATCGCGCTCAGTTTGGATTTTCACGATCCCCCCGCTCAGGTTAAGACTTGCGTCTTGTCTCACAAGCCATCTGACTTCAGGCGCGTGGACAACTACCTCCACTTAGACCGAATACCCATTAATACTCCGGTCTCCAGACCACTTCAACAACTATCTCCGTTCAGGCCGAATACCCATTAATACCCCGCTCTCCAGACCACTTGACAATTTGCGGCACTTTTACCTGTGTGCATATCAATCGGTAAGTGTTACTCTTGCTTTCCTTTTTTTTTTTTACCATTTTCTCTCAAAAGCTTTTCAAAGCCATCCAGAAAATAGCTAGTCTAACACCTGTAATACACATTATAAAAAATATATATAAGCTCCAGTTTATCACTCAGTTAGAGTTAAAAAGTGCTTGACTACACTAGCAGCGATCATGTCCTCTTCAGGTACCTCTTTTTTCTTACCCCTGTTCATATAATGCTTATATTTTACTGTATTTCCTGTTTGTTTAAATACTCCTAGTTATTACTTTTTACACTCTCAAATAATTCTGTTTGATTAAGGCTTATATTTTACTGTATTTCCTGTTTGTTTAAATACTTGTTATTTCTTTTTAGACTCTGAAATAAGCCTGCTTGATTCTTCTCTTTTGGATCATCTCGATCAAATCGGTAGGTCTGCTTCATTCTTCTTATCCCTCTTAACAGTTAATTGTACAAGAAAAACAAAAACACTAACCCTCTTTTTAACTTATCAAACTTTTTCAGACATATCGGATTTGGAAAACTATGTTTTTTCGAGTTCACCTAGTTCTTCGCCTAGTTCCTCACCCCCGGTTTTAGAGAGAGCTACAGGCAAGAACATTCGTCTCTCGACCCGTGAGAGAGAGGCTTTGCTTTCTGCAAGGGTTTGCCCCGCGTCAGCTCCCCAGCGTGCCTCGGGCAAAAACCTGCATCTGTCTGCCCGGGAGAGGGAACAGCTGATCGCTGCGCACGCTCACAGTCCCGGCTTCGGAGCTCCAGCTCCCCAGCGTGCCTCGGGCAAAAACCTGCATCTGTCTGCCCGGGAGAGGGAACAGCTGATCGCTGCGCACGCTCACAGTCCCGGCTTCGGAGCTCCAGCTCCCCAGCGTGCCTCGGGCAAAAACCTAAATCTGTCTGCCCGGGAAAGGGAACAGCTGATCGCTGCGCACGCTCACAGTCCCGGCTTCGGAGCTTCTCCTCCTGTATCGGGGCCAAGACATTCACAGCCCCTGCCTCGGAGATCCAGTCTAGGTCAGTCACTCTCGCTTTTTCTTTTTCTCTCATTTATAAAAAACTATCGCCTTTTCTATTAAACATCACTAACTGATATGTAACTTACCCTTAAATTCTTAGGGCATCTCAGAAACAGGAGTGGGAGGACCGTTAGGAGGACCCGTAGGCCTGCCAGCACAAGGAGGACAAGGCAGATACGTGTACGGCGAGACAGACTTGTTTCCATTGCTCTCCGATCAGTTTCGTTGATCGCTGAAATAGTTCAGCTCATCTTGTAATAAGGTTTTATTTAATTTAATTGTTTTTATTTTATTTTATTTTATTTTAAATATATTCTTTGTTAAACAATAAAATGGACAACCAGGAACAAGTATTCCAGACCCCTTTCTTGCTTTAGAAATAGAGTTAGCCCGGTTAAATGAAAACGCAGATCATTCACAGAATACACCTCCGCAGAATCATGAACACCCTGAGGTGATCAATAATAATAATAACGATCCTCTAGAACTGATTGATTTGGCTCTTGCACAACTAGCCCGTAGTGAAAGTTCCCCCAAAATAACACTCAGGATTCAGGATTCGAGCATGTTGAGGCTCATTCTCAGCAAAACCTTGCCTCTTCTGACCCTTTCGCGGCTCTTAATAGCGCTTTAGAAGCCTTAGCACAAATACAGCACGAGGTTCAAATACCTCCAGAATTATTGAGTCAAATAAATAGGTTAAATCAAAATATTTTAATGATAGTCAGCATTTGCTCAGTTCTACACCACGCTGTGAGTCTGTTAACCGCAGTCCACCCCTACCGTTGATAAACGGTTTCAATGAGTCTAATCAACAACAATCGTCTGAGATTGTCTCTGTTAACCCCATGAATAATGCGCCCGATCACCCCTTTCAACAAGGGGTAATCCAGACCAGAGCTGCGCCAGCAATTCACCACAACCATCTATAGTTGTCAGAAATAAATTTAATAACGTTCAAATTAGAGAAATTTTGAATTTCCCTCCTCCAAACGATATACCTGATTATGCACACTATTATCAAGGTGTAATGGGCGGGGCCCGTGAAATTTCAGACAGGATTTTCTCCCAGGCACGTCCAGATGATCTTATACAATTAGAGTTGATAGGACCTCAGTTGCAGAATAATGTTTCAGTCATTTAAGGGACAATCGTGATTTGAGTGAATTTGAAAATTTATTTCTCAGGGCGGTACAGTCAAACTGGTCAGTAATGTGCGAGGGCTCGCTCGAGCTTGTAGCTCAGATCGTTAGACCCCCGTCAGGTAGTGGAAAGAGGATGCTTAAACACATACTTCACAATGAAATTGTCAGAAAGAAAAGGCGCTTTTTATATATTGTTCATAACCCCGCAAATAAGTTATGTTTTGCTATAAGTCTTGCCCACCTTCTGCACCCTGATTTTAACGATCAACAAGCAGAGGTTTTCGGTAGAGAAATTCAGCAAAAAGCTGGTCTAAATGATCAAACGCCTGTCGGCTTTAATCAGATTATTACATTTGAAAGGTTACTCGGATGTAAAATTATAGTATTTTACCGCAACGAAAACGATCGCAGCCTTTGTAAATTTGAAACTAGTACACCCAATACAGAAAAAACCCTTTGTTTATTTTTATTTGAGAATCATTACTATGCTATCAAAAATCTAAAAGGGTTTATGGGTACATCCTATCTCTGTAATCATTGTTATATCGGCTACAACCATGTGTTATCACATTTTGTCGTGCTCGTTGTTCAGTCTGTATGCAACCTGACTGTAACCAATATTCCATCTCTCCTATTGTGTGTCATGATTGTAATCGCACCTGTCGGTCTCCCTATTGTTTCAAGAGCCATAAAAACTCGTTGACAGGCGTGAAAGATCCGCCAGCAACTGTCAGCTCTTAAAAAATGTGTCAAGTGTTCCAGACTTTATTATTTAGCAGTAAACGAAAAACCTCACAAATGTCAAAACAGGAAATGCCCAATCTGTCGCCAGGAAATCTCCACTGATCAGCAAACGCATCAGTGCTACATGCAGGTTTAGAACGCGAGACAAAACACAACAACAAGTTGATTTTTTACGATTTTGAAACGTTTGTAAATCAAACCGGTGAGCACACTCCCTTTCTGGTTTGTACGAGAACTTTAGACGGTAAATCCTGGAACTGTGTTGGTGAGGACTGTGCAGAAAAGTTTCTCGCTCATTTTAGACGTCCACTCTTTAAGGGCTGTATTTTTATCGCCCATAATGCAAAAGGTTTTGATGGGTACCTATTTTATCCCGAATGGCTAAACAAGGATTAAAACCACATTTAATTATGCAAGGGTCCAAGGTGATCAGTTTTACAGACCCAGACTTTAATCAAAGATACATGGACTCCAGCTGTTTTCTCCCTATGCCCCTGTCAGGTATCCCAAAAGCAATGGGATTTTCAGACAGCGTAAAGGGTTTCTTTCCTCACTCTTTCAGTTCCAGAGAAACTCTAAAATATGTAGGCCCCTACCCTCCACCCTCAGCTTACAGCATAGAGAGAATGACAACAAAAGCAGGGATGATTTTTACAAATGGTATGATTCAGTCAGCTCCGGTACCTTCAATTTTATGAAAGAGGCCATGTCATACTGCGAAAACGATGTTGAGATTCTAGCTGAGGGATGCAAATTGTTTAGAAACGGGTTTATTGAAGAAACAGGAGTAGACCCTTTCAGCCGCAACACACTTGCGAGTGCCTGCCTGAAAACTTTTTTAACAAACTTCATGCCAGCCAATTCTTTAGCAATACCATGCCCCTTAAATTACCGTAATCAGGTCAATCATTTTCCTCTGCCTCAATTCAATGGCTAGAATATCTCTCGTACACGCAAGGTGTTTTTATCAGACATGCGCTAAATCAAGGAGAAAAAAGCTGGGTGCTTATTATTTAGATGGATATGCCCTAATTAATGATAAACCATGTGTCTGGGAATTTCTGGGTTGTTACTTTCATGGGTGTGTTAAGTGTTTTCAAATCAGGCCGACATTAATCCCTTGTTAGACCTAACTTTTGCAGAGCTAAACAGCCGCACTGAAGAAAAACTGGTTAAATTGAGAACTGAACATAACGTGTGTCTTGTTACAATCTGGGAGCATGAGTGG
This sequence comes from Oreochromis niloticus, assembly GCF_001858045.2. NCBI lineage: Eukaryota > Metazoa > Chordata > Actinopteri > Cichliformes > Cichlidae > Oreochromis > Oreochromis niloticus. The sequence goes on along the minus strand of NW_020327414.1, from coordinate 5,036 downwards.
ACAGAATTGAAACGTACTGATGTGAGTGTAATCAACTTCCTCAAACATTACGAACCGCCAGAACCTTTGAACCCCCGCGATGCCCTCTTTGGAGGGCGTACAAGCCCTGCACAGCTGCGCTGCAGTGCAGGCCCTGGGGAGAATCGGTTATGTGGATGTTACCTCGCTCTATCCGTTTGTAAATAGCACCTGTAGTTACCCCTTAGGACATCCTCAAATAATCTTTCGAAATTTTCAGCACCCTAAAAACTACTTTGGGTTTATCAAAGCGGTTGTATACCCACCCAGAGCACTCTATTTTCCAGTTTTACCCTATAAAACTAAGTCAGGAAAGCTTCTCTTTACCCTCTGCCGCACCTGTGCCGAAATGAACAACCAACAGGGGGCGTGTAACCATAGCAACGAGGAGAGAGCGCTCAAAGGGTTTGGACCACTGTAGAATTTAATCTTGCATTAGAAAAGGGGTATCAAATAAGTAGAATCACCGAGGTGTGGCACTTTGAGAAACAGAGTAACACAATATTCACAGACTATGTACATCATTTCCTGCGCAAAAAACAAGAAGCTTCAGGCTACCATCAGATGTTGTAACTGAGGAGGATAAACAGCTTTACATTAAAGACTACCAGGCTAAGCAAGGCATCACTTTAGACCCTGAAAACATAAAACTAAACCCAGCTAAAAGACAAATGGCCAAACTGTGTTTAAACTCTTTTTGGGGAAAATTTGGCCAGAGAAATAATCTCACACAGAGCAAACTGGTGAGTGACCCCGAGGAATTCTTTAATCTGATGTTTTCTCCAAAATACAAAGTGACCTATTTCTCTTTTGTCAGTGACGATGTAGCGCTTATTCAATGGTGTTATGGCGATCTATGTACCCATTGCCAAACTCCACAGATAACATCTTCATTGCGGCCTTCACTACTTCATATGGCGTATGAAACTCTACAGTTATTTGGATCAGTTGCAGGAGAGAGCAATTTACTACGATACTGACAGTGTTGTTTATCTCACCAAACAAATCAATCTGAACTAGAATTAGGTAGATATTTGGGTGACCTCACCAATGAACTAGAGCAGGATGATTTCATTACAGAGTTTGTTGCAGCTGGACCCAAAAGCTATGGCTATATGACCAAAAAGGTAAAGTTGTCTTGAAAGCAAAAGGGATCACACAACACACGATGTCTGCGAAAGGGTCAACTTTGAATCTGTGAAAACCTGGTTGACAATTACATTGATAACAGTGAAGGAGGGCCTACACTTGAGGCACCACAGCACACTATCCTTCGTAATAAAACTGGGTTTGCACTGAAAAATTCATCATTCCCAAAAAATTCCGGGTTGTTTATGACAAGCGTAGATTGCTGCCAGGAGGTCTGACTTTGCCCTTTGGTTATTGATTATTCTTTGTTTTTGTTTTTTTTTTTTTGTTGTTTGTTTGTTTGTTTTTTTTTTTTTTTTTGTTTGTTTTTAAATGTTTCAACCTACTTTAATCGAGTTTGATCCCAGACTTCATGTGCCATTTTCTGTATGGTTGTTGGGCCAAGTGGTTCGGGAAAAACGTTTTTTGTCAAATCTGTATTGGAAACTGTGTACATGTTTTGAACAAGCTTATTGACAATGTTGTGTGGGTTTATACATCCTTTCAGCCTCTGTATTCTGAGCTTCAAGAGAAAAATAAAAGCATTAAATTCATTGAAGGTCTGCCTGAATCTTTTGAAGATGAGAGCTTGTTCCCCTCACACCAAAGTCATCTCATTGTGCTGGATGATGTTATTTTCAAGCAGCTAATCATCCAGAAGTAGTTAAGATTTTCACGCAATACAGGCATCATAAAAATATGAGCGTAATGTTTTGACACAAAATGTGTTTTTACAAGGCAAACACAGCAGGACGATCAGTCTGAACAGTACTTATATGGTGTTATTTAAAAACCCTCGTGATAAATTACAAGTTAATACACTAGCTAGACAAATATACCCAGGACGTGTGCATTTCTTTTTGGAGAGTTTTGAAGAAGCCACGAGAGAGCCACACGGATATTTATTGATAGATTAACCCCACCTGTCCAGAGCAACTAAGACTGAGAACAGGGTACTACCCTCAGAACAGCTGTGTGTTTTCTTACCGAAGAAAAATAACAGAAACGATGTCTGTAAGATTGAGAAGAAACTTTGCTTTGCTGAAAACACTAACCAGAAGCTCGCCTAAAATTCGTAAGGTTATTTTACAAGAATGCCCACCTGATTTAATTCAGGCTATTTGTGAGATTTGTATGAATCTCTTAAAAGGAAATATTCCAATCACACAATGCCAGCATAACAAGCTGAAACGATATAAGGAGAAGATCAGACAAATGGCATGCCGAAAGCTGGAGTTAGGCAGAAGAAAAAATTATTGAATCAAAAAGGAGGTTTTCTTTTGCCGCTCCTCACAACAGTTTTACCCATGGTAGCTGATTTAGCTATAGCGCGATCCGTAAATAACAATGCAGAAAATGTATTTGATCTCACCTGACCAGATCAACCGCTTACAGGAAACACACGCAAATGCTTATCGACCAACCATCAGAGACAAGGCTGCAGATGAGCTCGATAGTGAAATGAGACGTGTATTGGAAACTCAGGGTCTACCTCGGATGAGAAGATAAAAAAGTATAACATGCTTTTACAAAAGTACTTTGTACTTGAAAGACAAAATCAGATGAAAGCAGAGAGATAACCTAAGACTCCCTGCAGAGCGTGAAGTAGTGGAGATTGAGAGATCACATGATTACCAGCAAGAAAGGCAACCAGGAGGGGAGCAGATGGGTAGTGTGAATAAAGTTTACAGGACGTATTAAGTCACATAAACCCTCGTTCAAAGAGAAACACTGAATATCTAATGCATAGAATATTAGCATCAAAAGGCCCCGGAGGATGGACCGAGGACGGGGAATTCATGCATAGACAGAAGCCAATACCTGGAAGTCATATGCTCGTCTGATGAAATTCTTAGCAAGCTCTCGGGCAAGTGTAAAACCAACAGGCTGGAGTTTGCTTGCACAAACTTTAGCAGATCTAAAAATACCCCTATCCACTATTACAAACTTATCGGCTAGAAGGAAATAGCAGCAATAAAAGAGTCGAGAGAAACAGGAGAATACCACAGATCCTCTGATGAAGATGTTATTGTGAAGAAAAAGAAGAAAGAAAGAGAATTGCCTTATCACCCACATGGTTAAGTTTCTGATGTAATCCAAACCATAAATAAAAGATTGTGTTTTTAAAAGTTAATTTTCTCTCATGTTGTTATTTAACAATAAGCACAATACACCACTTTTTTCACAGAAACATTCTCAGTTTATTGAAATTATTTCGAGCACAAATGACAATCGTTAAAAGCTTTCAAAGAACATGAAGTTTGATTAAAATTGCCAGCTTTACATATTAATACACATCTGATAAATCGTTTTACAAAACATGACACATGCTATCATTTTTGTTTTGATTAGAGCTATATAAAGAAACTACATCATCATAACTCTTTCCACGCGATTTCTGAGCCAAGAAAAATATACAGTGCTGTCCACATACGGTGGATAGTGTTGCTGTAGCTGTCTTTGATGGAAAATACTCGTTTAGCATGCTTTTTCAGAAACGTTATAATGCTTTTAGGATAAAAAGCATAATCTGGGGGAAAACAAATGAGTCAAAAAAGTTGGCCCCTCCGTTTTCCTCTAATGATATTGCAAGCCAATGAGTTCCAGGTTTATCCGTGATCTGTATTTATAATAAAATATGCAGGTTTTTTAAATGAACGTTGAGTAATGATAATAACTCATCTTCTCATATACTCAAAGAAACGTCCCCAACTAGCAATCTCATTATACTCTCCAATTGATGGTTGTTCATAATTCAATACAAAGAGTGGAGCCTCTCAGTAATAATCGACCAACACTTGTCTTTTGGAGTTATCTCGAATGGAATCATAACATGCATAAACGATCATGTAGTTGTATGAGCAGTGGTACTCTGAAGCGCATTTCTAGTCTCAAATTTCCATTTATCACAGGTGATAAGGCCTGACTGTCATCTGATGGATTCAAATTGAAAACAAACAGTGTATATCCTTGTTCAAACTCCTGTCTGTCAATGCATAAGGAGAGATCCTTTAGGTTTCTTCCGGTAGCGGTGTACAGGCTGTAAAACTCTCTTACGGAGTGATTCTCAGCAAAATTGGGTTGAAACGCTTTGGCTGGAATCTGCTTACTCTCATGACATAAAGCCAGGAACTCCAGATCGTTATGTTGAAAGTTGAAAGGACATAAATCATAACGGCCTGTAAATGCTTGATGATCGACCATTCCGATGACTAAATAACGGGGGAGTGAACCCAGAAACAGATTCTCATGATGTGATATCCGTGAATTCTCGGTATTGAAATGTTTTTACGTTAATCCGGAGATGGGATAAAGTGCATTGGCTTGCATGAGAGCGGAAGCGTGGCCTACGCGACAGCTGGGGCACAGTAACTTCCGCACATACAATGAAGCTCCTAGAATATTCAGTGGTAATTAGCATTCTGAGGGCCATGAGGCTGAAAGCATCGTTGGCTCTCATGAGCTTAACCCTCAGATCCACATTATTGAGCAATAATCGTTCGCAGAAAAAATATCAGAATGTAACGGTCCCATGACGTGGAACTCTCGCGACCTGACTGTAAGCTGCACGCCGAACTAATCCCCTGTTAGCCATTGAATTACAATATACAGTCGGTGAGCCGCTGTATCTTTGTAAACACCAGCGCTAAACTTGAGTCTTCAAACTTTCTTCTGAGTAATTTAAATATGTTTCTATATGCCCTGTAGGGGGGTTGAGCTGGCTTGTGAAATCAGTCTGTCGCCCAATGTGACGTCACATGCGAGAAAAATGGTATTTAAAGGTAATTTATAATTGCAACATTAGCATCTGGATCAATATCAGACCCATCCGCGTTTGTTATCTTCAATCTTAACTCAGCAATGTGTCATTTAAATCCAGGTAATGCAGC